>NC_083745.1:12680142-12687642 GCF_033458585.1 Syngnathus typhle
CGTCCGATCTCGGAAGCTAAGCACGGTCGGGCCTGGTTAGTACTTGGATGGGAGACCGCCTGGGAATACCAGGTGCTGTAAGCTTTATTTATTTATTTACTTACTTACTTACTTACTTACTTACTTACTTACTTACTTTCTTACTTACTTACTTACTTACTTACTTACTTACTTACTTACTTACTTACTTACTTACTTACTTACTTACTTACTTACTTACTTACTTACTTACTTACTTACTTACTTACTTACTTACTTACTTACTTACTTACAACACCCATTACGTATGGCATTCGGAAACTGCAACCCGAGTTTAAACTCCGACATTGAAATTATAACCCGTGTTTCCAACCTATATTGGCGTCATCCGTAGCATTATATATAAAATGCACGATTTTGAGAGTGATCACGGTTTACGGCCATACTACCCTGAGAACTCCCGATCTCGTCCGATCTCGGAAGCTAAGCAGTGTCGGCCCTGGTTAGTACTTGAATGGGAAACCGCCTGGGAATACCGGGTGCTGTAAGCTTTATTTATTTATTTATTTATTTATTTATTTATTTATTTATTTATTTATTTATTTATTTATTTATTTATTTATTTATTTATTTATTTATTTATTTACTTACTTACTTACTTACTTACTTACTTACTTACTTACTTACTTACTTACTTACTTACTTACTTACTTACTTAATCTATAAGTACTTACTTTACTATGTATCTATAAAATGCATGATTTTGAGAATGATCACGGCTTACGGCCATACTACCCTGAGAACGCCCGATCTCGTCCGATCTCGGAAGCTAAGCAGGGTCGGGCCTGGTTAGTACTTGGATGGGAGACCGCCTGGGAATACCAGGTGCTGTAAGCTTTATTTATTTATTTACTTACTTATTTATTTATTTATTTATTTATTTATTTATTTATTTATTTATTTATTTATTTATTTATTTATTTATTTATTTACCCCCCACTTCAATTGTTAAAGCAAATTTTGACAACACCCATTACGTATGGCATTCGGAAACTGCAAGCCGAGTTTAAACTCCGACATTGAAATTATAACCCGAGTTTCCAACCTATATTGTGTGGCGTCATCCGAAGCATTGTAGTTCACGTCTTTTACCGCTAGAGAGCAGACTATGTACAGTGAATAAAGAGGCTGGCTCCCTGTGAACTCAAAGCAGCAGTTTTTCTTTGTAAAAGAAACCAAAACAACACATTGCGCTTACATGTAGGGTTTTTCCACTTTTCATGACATATACAGCAAAATGCAGGTCGTAATGGCAAATTTGTGCTACCACATAAAAAGCTGTCAATAACTTTTCATGATAACCATGTTTCCATGAAATGCCCTTTCAGGGGCGATTGTATCTATAGAATGCATGATTTTGAGAGTGCTCACGGCTTACGGCCATACTACCCTGAGAACGCCCGATCTCGTCCGATCTCGGAAGCTGAGCAGGGTCGGGCCTGGTTAGTACTTGGATGGGAGACCGCCTGGGAATACCAGGTGCTGTAAGCTTTATTTATTTATTTATTTATTTATTTATTTATTTATTTACTTACTTACTTACTTACTTACTTACTTACTTACTTACTTACTTACTTACTTACTTACTTACTTACTTACTTACTTACTTACTTACTTACTTACAACACCCATTACGTATGGCATTCGGAAACTGCAACCCGAGTTTAAACTCCGACATTGAAATTATAACCCGAGTTTCCAACCTGTGGCGTCATCCGTAGCATTATATATAAAATGCATGATTTTGAGAATAATCACGGCTTACGGCCATACTACCCTGAGAACGCCCGATCTCGTCCGATCTCGGAAGCTGAGCAGGGTCGGGCCTGGTTAATACTTGGATGGGAGACCGCCTGGGAATACCAGGTGCTGTAAGCTTTATTTATTTATTTATTTATTTATTTATTTATTTATTTATTTATTTATTTATTTATTTATTTATTTATTTACTTACTTACTTATTTATTTATTTATTTATTTATTTATTTATTTATTTATTTACTTACTTACTTACTTACTTACTTACTTACTCATTTATTTATTTATTTATTTATTTATTTATTTATTTTCCCCCCACTTCAATTGTTAAAGCAAATTTTGACAACACCCATTACGTATGGCATTCGGAAACTGCAACCCGAGTTTAAACTCCGACATTGAAATTATAACCCGAGTTTCCAACCTATATAGTGGCGTCATCCGTAGCATTTGTTAGAATAATTAGTTTTGCTGAAGCGTGGTCGGCCTGGAACCGAAGGTCACATATCTTCGGTCAAGTCAACATATGTGCCTTATGAGCCTTGGGGGAGTCCTTATACTCCCTTCCTTGTCTTATCTATGAAGAGGCCCTCACTAGTTAGAAACAGAACACCTTTGTTCTTTGTTCTTTGTTAGTTTAATAGAAGTCCTTTCTCTGTTAATTGTTTTTGTCCGAGACAGTTTTTTAGTTATCCCATATTTACTCAATGTTTGTTTAAGTAGACTTCATGCAAGTTATCTCACATCTACTTAACGTTTGTTAGAGTGTTTGCACGAGAGGTATCTGATTATTTACTTATTATTATTACTATTGTGTGAAATGTAGCAAGAAAGTCTAGAGCAATGTTTTACAGAGACACGGCATCCAGGTTTAGAGATTGCAGCCTGGAACGAGGCTGCCAACCATCTAAGAACAGACTCTGCATTCCTGGGGTCACGGATCGGCCAAGGCCATGCGGCCTCGCACCACACAACAGTATTAGCTAGCTGAAACAGCGTTGCTACAGACACACTCTCCCCTCCCTTTAGTGTAGCAACGCCTCTTGTAACCAGGGCAACCCAATATAAAAAGAGGAGATGACGGTAGGGCAGGTCAGAATTAGTGGAGGACTGTGAACTGGGCCCTCTACCTAATTCTCCTCGCGAGCAAAAGAATACTGGTTGTCTTCTCCTCTTTGTTTCCAGCGTGTAAATAAATGTCTGATGGTATTTAGACTTGACATTTTATTGGTCCTTCGAGCCGGATGCCAATACACCCGAGGATTCCAGCGGGCGGCAGCGGAGATCCAGATAGACCGCGCGCGGCAGGACCTCCCTAGGTGAGGTCCTAGAATCCTTTTCAAGGGCTGGCTGTCTGCTCGTCAGCTGGGGTCCAGAGGTTGAAGGCAATCCGAAGTGCAGAGGTGAAGAGAACCAGAGGGTGAGTTTGTTTTTGTTTAAAAGTGTGGTGCGGCCGAGGGCTCGTCGTGCCCTATAAAAGTCCTAGGACAGAACGGAGAGGTCCGTTCTAAAGGTACCAAAACGGAGAGGTCCGTTGAAATAAAAGGACAGAGGTGTCCAAGAAAAGTTACAAAACGGAGATGTCCGTCTAAAGTAACAAAACGGAGAGGTCCGTTGAAATAAAAGGACAGAGGTGTCCAAGAAAAGTTACAAAACGGAGATGTCCGTCTAAAGGTAACAAAACGGAGAGGTCCGTTTAAATAAAGGGACAGAAGTGTCCGACGGAGAGGTCCGTCTCAAAAGGTCAGCGGAGTCCACGTGAAGCCGAAAATTCCGTAAAACTGTGTGAATGAGAGTGTGAATGGGAATACACATCACTAGATATAGTATTCCATATTAAAGCAGTGGGGAACACATAACGTGGTTCTGTGGACACAATAGGCAAGGATTCTCCACCAGAACCCACCAGAACGCTGGTAGAAGTGAGAATCACCACAGGATCTTTTCGTTATCCCACTGGAAACACCCGACTTTAGAAACCCCTATGGTTTTACAGTTGGGACCAAATTGATTAAAATGGGGAACTTGCAGACCAAAAATAAGATCCGAGATGCACTTAAATGTAAGGATTGGGAAATAATTGAAAGGCAGGATCCTGACCGACTTAAAAATCTTGATAAATGGGTTAAGAAATATAAATTTGAGGGTCAACTTAAAACAACCAAATTGACCGAACTTAGAGGTGCCATAAAAGAAAAGACTAAAAGAAACCCCAAAAAGATGAAGGAGGAGGGGGATGAGGATGTAGTGTTTTGGTTGAAAGTAGCAGGAGAGAGAGAGAAAGGAAAAAAAAAAAAAAAAAGAAAACTCAGAAAGCGCTGTATTGCAGGCAGGAAGATGATGAGACGGGGCCTAACAGTAGGCAGGCAAGAGAAAAACAAAATTTACAGAGTTAGAGAAGAAGGGAGAGGTCTAGAGAAAGTAGAGAAGCACGTAGAGAAAACACATGCTACAAATTCAAAACTAAAGATCATAGCGGGAGGAATACATAAATCACGCCCTCCATGCAGAAAGAGTAGTAATAGACAAACGAAAACGAAAACAAATGAAAGCTTCAAAAAACACTTTTTGGTAGACCAGGATAGTGACACTTTTTACCAAAATGCAGGCAGAGGACAGAAAGGCCAGGGAGGGCGAGCAATACCCAACAGAGAAGGCCTTAGAGGCCGAGGAAGAGGAGTTGTGCAACCTCGAATAGAATGCTGGAGTTGCGGAGAAAACGGTCACATGACACGTGACTGCACAAATTAACAAAGACAGTTATGACTAGGCCAAAGTCAAATCAAGTCAGGTTTCCATGTAATGAAGTGGGAACCTAGCTGGCAAAATTAAAAAGAAATTAGCTTAAATATACAGGAGATATTTGTGTTAAAAGGTTAAAGTAATATAAAGTAACACTGAAGTTAAAATTTGCAAAATAAATGGAAAGGAATTACAAATAGCTTCTAAAAGTAAAATAGAGAATAAATCTGACAAGTAATACGAGCAAAAAGGTGTTCTTAGTGCGTTCTATGTGTTCTTATATGTTGTGCGTCATCCTTTTGTGCTGGTGTGTGTGTGTGTGTGCGCGCAGAGGATCCTCATGAATGAGTGTGTGTATGAGTGTGAGTGAGATGTGTGTCCTATGGAAGAAATCAGTAATGGAGAATGTTCTGGAGGCTGTTGAGCAATAATAGGGAAATTGAGGAGTGGATGATGGTGTGTTTAAGTTGGTTGGAGAAACTAAGATGAGCAGTGTGTGGCAGTAGAGAAAATAAGACGTGCGTGGCAGACAGTGACTAGGATGGTGGCTTGATAGGACGAGAATAAGAGACAGCAAATGTTGTGTAGAAGACTGAAAGATGTTGAAGGTGAACATGATGGGGGAGGGCAACAGCAAAGTTGGCCTGCCCTTTGAGAAGGTGAAACTGATAAGCGTGCCTGCGCTTGCGCGTTGTCGCGGGGCTGTCCGCGTGGGCTTTTGCTATGCTCGTGTGGGCGGTGGGCCGGCATCATGGTTGTTGCAGGAAATGGCCAGCCTGTGACCAATCAACATTGATGCTGCGCCCTCCCCCTCGCACGAGGGGTGCTATGGCTGCGGGCGGGGCAGGGACAGTGTGATTTTCTCAGAGAGTGATGCTTAAGGAAGATGTGACAATATTTGCATGAAGGATAAAAGGCACTGATGAGAAAACAAAAGTATAACCAAAACGTCAAGATAGAGGATGACGTTTGCGCAGCGTTGTTTGTTTGTTTGTATTGTTTGTGAGCTGTGTCTCTGCTGTAAGTTTTTGTGTTGTCTGTGTGCTGTCAGTGTTATGTGTTAAAATTGGCTAATGTAGGTGCACAAAAGAATTTGCTAGATTGTAGTCTATATGATTTGCACCGCAAAACAAAAGCAATTTTGTGACAATAAGAAGAAAAGAAAGGCAAGCAATTTTTTGTGGGCAGGAACTGGTCCACACTGCATTAATGCCTAGCCCTGATGAAACAAAATTTGAGAGATGGAAAGAACTTGCTTTCTGGAATTGGATGAAGCAAAATTATTAAATAACAACATTTCAAAGCTAAATTTAGAAGAAATAGTCGATTGGTTGTGTCAAGACTACACAAGTTTTTACATTTGAGGATAAGAGAGTGATTGAGTTAGTTAAAGTTAAGAAACAACAAGAATTGTCTATTATATTAATTTACTGGCGGTTATTTTGTTAATTTTTATCTTTATCTTGATTGGTTTGACACCTGGAGGGAGGAAAGATTAGGATGTGGAACACGGGTTGAGACAACCAGTTACACACGCAAAACGTGTGCACTGGGACACTGAGAAGCATTTTGAAAGGTGTGTCAAAATTAAATGAAGATGAAATCATATGTAGTAATACAACGCTTTACTACATATGGATTCTCTAAATCGTTTGAGTAAATTGAGTAAAATAAAACATACTTTTTGATTTTTGTTCAAATTACTAAGATTCTTGTGATAAACGATGAGAAACTGATTGAAAAGAAACTACAAGAAACTACAACTAAGCTAGTTGTGGAAGCAGTCCAATTGCCACAAAGAGTAGCTATATGCACGTGTGCAGGGCACACACACAAGAAGCTGATTAAATTCAAGAGGTAACGAGCTTCCAGACGGAACCGCATAGCTGTGGTGCAAGAGATGCTTCAAATTTTATACACACAAGAAGCAGATTAAACTCCTGAAACGTTTTTAAAGATGTGCAGCGACAAAGTCCATAGACTGAAATTCAATCATGGACAAAAAGAGGGGCAAGAGTAGAGAATGGCATCTATAAATGACCAGAAGACAGACCTATCCTACCAAATAACCTATACCAATTGCAGCAATATTGAGCCATACGTAGTGCGTGTCACATGGCTCAAGAGGAGGGATAGTGGGGCAGGTCAGTCGTCAGCTTTATACAACATACGGATTTGATTCATATTCAAAACATTTTCAAAACAATTTTTTTTGTAGAGCTTGTTTAACATGCAATCCACAGGGTTATACTGCCTGGTCATAAAAGATGCATTCTCAAAATGGTTTGAATTGGTTTCAACAAAAACACTGAATGCCTTAACAGTGGCAAACACGTTATGCAAAGAAATAATACAGAGATATGGGATTTCGGAGATAAATTCTCATGATAATGGGGGCACTTTGTAAATCAAGTAATGAGGAGAAGAAGCACAATGTTCAATAAAGATTTAAAAATCATTGTGCACACCATCGCCGAAGTGCATGGAAGAAACTGGAAGATAATGGACAAAATGCTTAGACCTGGTCAAACTGTACATAAATATTACAAGTATTGTGGGTTTAACCCCGTATGAAAAATTGTTTGGGCGACAATATAGATTACAATGTTTTAAAACCAAGTGGGAAACTAAGGATGATTCAAATTTGGCATTTACATTCTATATTTATAATTAATATTTTAAAGGCAAAAAGAACAAAGCACGTTCTCATTAAGAGCATTGAAAATGAAACACTGGTGTTCTTCCAAAGGGGAAGGGCCACATTGAATATTGATAATTACGTCAACTGCCATTAAAATAGCAGAAAGGTCAGTTGAGGTGGTCCTTGCAAATTACAAAAGGGTAATTTCTTTTGAGGTAACGTTCAATCGGAAATAGTGACCCAAAGGGAGCCTTACCTCTTAGAGAAATGCCGGGAACAAGAAAATGGAACAATGACGCTATTGCATGTAAGGTGGCCAT
>NC_083745.1:12702642-12707642 GCF_033458585.1 Syngnathus typhle
CTTACTTACTTACTTACTTACTTACTTACTCATTTATTTATTTATTTATTTATTTATTTATTTATTTATTTTCCCCCCACTTCAATTGTTAAAGCAAATTTTGACAACACCCATTACGTATGGCATTCGGAAACTGCAACCCGAGTTTAAACTCCGACATTGAAATTATAACCCGAGTTTCCAACCTATATAGTGGCGTCATCCGTAGCATTTGTTAGAATAATTAGTTTTGCTGAAGCGTGGTCGGCCTGGAACCGAAGGTCACATATCTTCGGTCAAGTCAACATATGTGCCTTATGAGCCTTGGGGGAGTCCTTATACTCCCTTCCTTGTCTTATCTATGAAGAGGCCCTCACTAGTTAGAAACAGAACACCTTTGTTCTTTGTTCTTTGTTAGTTTAATAGAAGTCCTTTCTCTGTTAATTGTTTTTGTCCGAGACAGTTTTTTAGTTATCCCATATTTACTCAATGTTTGTTTAAGTAGACTTCATGCAAGTTATCTCACATCTACTTAACGTTTGTTAGAGTGTTTGCACGAGAGGTATCTGATTATTTACTTATTATTATTACTATTGTGTGAAATGTAGCAAGAAAGTCTAGAGCAATGTTTTACAGAGACACGGCATCCAGGTTTAGAGATTGCAGCCTGGAACGAGGCTGCCAACCATCTAAGAACAGACTCTGCATTCCTGGGGTCACGGATCGGCCAAGGCCATGCGGCCTCGCACCACACAACAGTATTAGCTAGCTGAAACAGCGTTGCTACAGACACACTCTCCCCTCCCTTTAGTGTAGCAACGCCTCTTGTAACCAGGGCAACCCAATATAAAAAGAGGAGATGACGGTAGGGCAGGTCAGAATTAGTGGAGGACTGTGAACTGGGCCCTCTACCTAATTCTCCTCGCGAGCAAAAGAATACTGGTTGTCTTCTCCTCTTTGTTTCCAGCGTGTAAATAAATGTCTGATGGTATTTAGACTTGACATTTTATTGGTCCTTCGAGCCGGATGCCAATACACCCGAGGATTCCAGCGGGCGGCAGCGGAGATCCAGATAGACCGCGCGCGGCAGGACCTCCCTAGGTGAGGTCCTAGAATCCTTTTCAAGGGCTGGCTGTCTGCTCGTCAGCTGGGGTCCAGAGGTTGAAGGCAATCCGAAGTGCAGAGGTGAAGAGAACCAGAGGGTGAGTTTGTTTTTGTTTAAAAGTGTGGTGCGGCCGAGGGCTCGTCGTGCCCTATAAAAGTCCTAGGACAGAACGGAGAGGTCCGTTCTAAAGGTACCAAAACGGAGAGGTCCGTTGAAATAAAAGGACAGAGGTGTCCAAGAAAAGTTACAAAACGGAGATGTCCGTCTAAAGTAACAAAACGGAGAGGTCCGTTGAAATAAAAGGACAGAGGTGTCCAAGAAAAGTTACAAAACGGAGATGTCCGTCTAAAGGTAACAAAACGGAGAGGTCCGTTTAAATAAAGGGACAGAAGTGTCCGACGGAGAGGTCCGTCTCAAAAGGTCAGCGGAGTCCACGTGAAGCCGAAAATTCCGTAAAACTGTGTGAATGAGAGTGTGAATGGGAATACACATCACTAGATATAGTATTCCATATTAAAGCAGTGGGGAACACATAACGTGGTTCTGTGGACACAATAGGCAAGGATTCTCCACCAGAACCCACCAGAACGCTGGTAGAAGTGAGAATCACCACAGGATCTTTTCGTTATCCCACTGGAAACACCCGACTTTAGAAACCCCTATGGTTTTACAGTTGGGACCAAATTGATTAAAATGGGGAACTTGCAGACCAAAAATAAGATCCGAGATGCACTTAAATGTAAGGATTGGGAAATAATTGAAAGGCAGGATCCTGACCGACTTAAAAATCTTGATAAATGGGTTAAGAAATATAAATTTGAGGGTCAACTTAAAACAACCAAATTGACCGAACTTAGAGGTGCCATAAAAGAAAAGACTAAAAGAAACCCCAAAAAGATGAAGGAGGAGGGGGATGAGGATGTAGTGTTTTGGTTGAAAGTAGCAGGAGAGAGAGAGAAAGGAAAAAAAAAAAAAAAAAGAAAACTCAGAAAGCGCTGTATTGCAGGCAGGAAGATGATGAGACGGGGCCTAACAGTAGGCAGGCAAGAGAAAAACAAAATTTACAGAGTTAGAGAAGAAGGGAGAGGTCTAGAGAAAGTAGAGAAGCACGTAGAGAAAACACATGCTACAAATTCAAAACTAAAGATCATAGCGGGAGGAATACATAAATCACGCCCTCCATGCAGAAAGAGTAGTAATAGACAAACGAAAACGAAAACAAATGAAAGCTTCAAAAAACACTTTTTGGTAGACCAGGATAGTGACACTTTTTACCAAAATGCAGGCAGAGGACAGAAAGGCCAGGGAGGGCGAGCAATACCCAACAGAGAAGGCCTTAGAGGCCGAGGAAGAGGAGTTGTGCAACCTCGAATAGAATGCTGGTGTTGCGGAGAAAACGGTCACATGACACGTGACTGCACAAATTAACAAAGACAGTTATGACTAGGCCAAAGTCAAATCAAGTCAGGTTTCCATGTAATGAAGTGGGAACCTAGCTGGCAAAATTAAAAAGAAATTAGCTTAAATATACAGGAGATATTTGTGTTAAAAGGTTAAAGTAATATAAAGTAACACTGAAGTTAAAATTTGCAAAATAAATGGAAAGGAATTACAAATAGCTTCTAAAAGTAAAATAGAGAATAAATCTGACAAGTAATACGAGCAAAAAGGTGTTCTTAGTGCGTTCTATGTGTTCTTATATGTTGTGCGTCATCCTTTTGTGCTGGTGTGTGTGTGTGTGTGCGCGCAGAGGATCCTCATGAATGAGTGTGTGTATGAGTGTGAGTGAGATGTGTGTCCTATGGAAGAAATCAGTAATGGAGAATGTTCTGGAGGCTGTTGAGCAATAATAGGGAAATTGAGGAGTGGATGATGGTGTGTTTAAGTTGGTTGGAGAAACTAAGATGAGCAGTGTGTGGCAGTAGAGAAAATAAGACGTGCGTGGCAGACAGTGACTAGGATGGTGGCTTGATAGGACGAGAATAAGAGACAGCAAATGTTGTGTAGAAGACTGAAAGATGTTGAAGGTGAACATGATGGGGGAGGGCAACAGCAAAGTTGGCCTGCCCTTTGAGAAGGTGAAACTGATAAGCGTGCCTGCGCTTGCGCGTTGTCGCGGGGCTGTCCGCGTGGGCTTTTGCTATGCTCGTGTGGGCGGTGGGCCGGCATCATGGTTGTTGCAGGAAATGGCCAGCCTGTGACCAATCAACATTGATGCTGCGCCCTCCCCCTCGCACGAGGGGTGCTATGGCTGCGGGCGGGGCAGGGACAGTGTGATTTTCTCAGAGAGTGATGCTTAAGGAAGATGTGACAATATTTGCATGAAGGATAAAAGGCACTGATGAGAAAACAAAAGTATAACCAAAACGTCAAGATAGAGGATGACGTTTGCGCAGCGTTGTTTGTTTGTTTGTATTGTTTGTGAGCTGTGTCTCTGCTGTAAGTTTTTGTGTTGTCTGTGTGCTGTCAGTGTTATGTGTTAAAATTGGCTAATGTAGGTGCACAAAAGAATTTGCTAGATTGTAGTCTATATGATTTGCACCGCAAAACAAAAGCAATTTTGTGACAATAAGAAGAAAAGAAAGGCAAGCAATTTTTTGTGGGCAGGAACTGGTCCACACTGCATTAATGCCTAGCCCTGATGAAACAAAATTTGAGAGATGGAAAGAACTTGCTTTCTGGAATTGGATGAAGCAAAATTATTAAATAACAACATTTCAAAGCTAAATTTAGAAGAAATAGTCGATTGGTTGTGTCAAGACTACACAAGTTTTTACATTTGAGGATAAGAGAGTGATTGAGTTAGTTAAAGTTAAGAAACAACAAGAATTGTCTATTATATTAATTTACTGGCGGTTATTTTGTTAATTTTTATCTTTATCTTGATTGGTTTGACACCTGGAGGGAGGAAAGATTAGGATGTGGAACACGGGTTGAGACAACCAGTTACACACGCAAAACGTGTGCACTGGGACACTGAGAAGCATTTTGAAAGGTGTGTCAAAATTAAATGAAGATGAAATCATATGTAGTAATACAACGCTTTACTACATATGGATTCTCTAAATCGTTTGAGTAAATTGAGTAAAATAAAACATACTTTTTGATTTTTGTTCAAATTACTAAGATTCTTGTGATAAACGATGAGAAACTGATTGAAAAGAAACTACAAGAAACTACAACTAAGCTAGTTGTACTAGGTTCATCTTGTTTTTTCTTTTTCAATTACTTCTCTGGTTCTTCTATATCAAACAAATTTGTTTTAGGTTCATTTACCTGACATGTTTCGGCGGAATCTTCCGCCTTCATCTGATGAAGGCGGAAGATTCCGCCGAAACATGTCAGGTAAATGAACCTAAAACAAATTTGTTTGATATAGTACAACTAAGCTAGTTGTGGAAGCAGTCCAATTGCCACAAAGAGTAGCTATATGCACGTGTGCAGGGCACACACACAAGAAGCTGATTAAATTCAAGAGGTAACGAGCTTCCAGACGGAACCGCATAGCTGTGGTGCAAGAGATGCTTCAAATTTTATACACACAAGAAGCAGATTAAACTCCTGAAACGTTTTTAAAGATGTGCAGCGACAAAGTCCATAGACTGAAATTCAATCATGGACAAAAAGAGGGGCAAGAGTAGAGAATGGCATCTATAAATGACCAGAAGACAGACCTATCCTACCAAATAACCTATACCAATTGCAGCAATATTGAGCCATACGTAGTGCGTGTCACATCGCTCAAGAGGAGGGATAGTGGGGCAGGTCAGTCGTCAGCTTTATACAACATACGGATTTGATTCATATTCAAAACATTTTCAAAACAATTTTTTTTGTAGAGCTTGTTTAACATGCAATCCACAGGGTTATACTGCCTGGTCATAAAAGATGCATTCTCAAAATGGTTTGAATTGGT
>NC_083745.1:12712642-12715142 GCF_033458585.1 Syngnathus typhle
TATATAGTGGCGTCATCCGTAGCATTATATATAAAATGCACGATTTTGAGTGTGATCACGGCTTACGGCCATACTACCCTGAGAGCGCCCGATCTCGTCCGATCTCGGAAGCTAAGCACGGTCGGGCCTGGTTAGTACTTGGATGGGAGACCGCCTGGGAATACCAGGTGCTGTAAGCTTTATTTATTTATTTATTTATTTATTTATTTATTTATTTATTTATTTACTTACTTACTTACTTACAACACCCATTACGTATGGCATTCGGAAACTGCAACCCGAGTTTAAACTCCGACATTGAAATTATAACCCGAGTTTCCAACCCGTGGCGTCATCCGTAGCATTATATATAAAATGCACGATTTTTATATGATCACGGCTTACGGCCATACTACGCTGAGAACGCCCGATCTCGTCCGATCTCGGAAGCTAAGCAGGGTCGGGCCTGGTTAGTACTTGGATGGGAGACCGCCTGGGAATACCAGGTGCTGTAAGCTTTATTTATTTATTTACTTACTTACTTACTTACTTACTTACTTACTCATTTACTCATTTATTTATTTATTTATTTATTTATTTATTTTCCCCCCACTTCAATTGTTAAAGCAAATTTTGACAACACCCATTACGTATGGCATTCGGAAACTGCAAACCGAGTTTAAATTCCGACATTGAAATTATAACCCGAGTTTCCAACCTATATTGTGTGGCGTCATCCGAAGCATTGTAGTTCACGTCTTTTACCGCTAGAAAGCAGACTATGTACAGTGAATAAAGAGGCTGGCTCCCTGTGAACTCAAAGCAGCAGTTTTTCTTTGTAAAAGAAACCAAAACAACACATTGCGCTTACATGTAGGGTTTTTCCACTTTTCATGACATATACAGCAAAATGCAGGTCGTAATGGCAAATTTGTGCTACCACATAAAAAGCTGTCAATAACTTTTCATGATAACCATGTTTCCATGAAACGCCCTTTCAGGGGCGATTGTATCTATAGAATGCATGATTTTGAGAGTGATCACGGCTTACGGCCATACTACCCTGAGAACGCCCGATCTCGTCCGATCTCGGAAGCTGAGCAGGGTCGGGCCTGGTTAGTACTTGGATGGGAGACCGCCTGGGAATACCAGGTGCTGTAAGCTTTATTTATTTATTTATTTATTTATTTATTTATTTATTTATTTATTTATTTATTTATTTATTTATTTATTTACTTACTTACTTACTTACTTACTTACTTACTTACTTACTTACTTACTTACTTACTTACTTACTTACAACACCCATTACGTATGGCATTCGGAAACTGCAACCCGAGTTTAAACTCCGACATTGAAATTATAACCCGAGTTTCCAACCTATATAGTGGCGTCATCCGTAGCATTATATATAAAATGCACGATTTTGAGTGTGATCACGGCTTACGGCCATACTACCCTGAGAACGCCCGATCTCGTCCGATCTCGGAAGCTAAGCACGGTCGGGCCTGGTTAGTACTTGGATGGGAGACCGCCTGGGAATACCAGGTGCTGTAAGCTTTATTTATTTATTTACTTACTTACTTACTTACTTACTTACTTACTTACTTACTTACTTACTTACTTACTTACTTACTTACTTACTTACTTACTTACTTACTTACTTACTTACTTACTTACTTACTTACTTACTTACTTACTTACTTACTTACTTACTTACTTACTTACTTACTTACTTACTTACTTACTTACTTACTTACTTACTTACTTACTTACTTACTTACTTACTTACTTACAACACCCATTACGTATGGCATTCGGAAACTGCAACCCGAGTTTAAACTCCGACATTGAAATTATAACCCGTGTTTCCAACCTATATTGGCGTCATCCGTAGCATTATATATAAAATGCACGATTTTGAGAGTGATCACGGTTTACGGCCATACTACCCTGAGAACTCCCGATCTCGTCCGATCTCGGAAGCTAAGCAGTGTCGGCCCTGGTTAGTACTTGAATGGGAAACCGCCTGGGAATACCGGGTGCTGTAAGCTTTATTTATTTATTTATTTATTTATTTATTTATTTATTTATTTATTTATTTATTTATTTATTTATTTATTTATTTATTTATTTATTTATTTATTTATTTATTTATTTATTTATTTATTTATTTATTTATTTACTTACTTACTTACTTACTTACTTACTTACTTAATCTATAAGTACTTACTTTACTATGTATCTATAAAATGCATGATTTTGAGAATGATCACGGCTTACGGCCATACTACCCTGAGAACGCCCGATCTCGTCCGATCTCGGAAGCTAAGCAGGGTCGGGCCTGGTTAGTACTTGGACGGGAGACCGCCTGGGAATACCAGGTGCTGTAAGCTTTATTTATTTACTTACTTATTTATTTATTTATTTATTTATTTATTTATTTATTTATTTATTTATTTATTTATTTATTTATTTATTTATTTATTTACCCCCCACTTCAATTGTTAAAGCAAATTTT
>NC_083745.1:12742642-12750142 GCF_033458585.1 Syngnathus typhle
GGGCGATTGTATCTATAGAATGCATGATTTTGAGAGTGATCACGGCTTACGGCCATACTACCCTGAGAACGCCCGATCTCGTCCGATCTCGGAAGCTGAGCAGGGTCGGGCCTGGTTAGTACTTGGATGGGAGACCGCCTGGGAATACCAGGTGCTGTAAGCTTTATTTATTTATTTATTTATTTATTTATTTATTTATTTATTTATTTATTTATTTATTTATTTATTTATTTACTTACTTACTTACTTACTTACTTACTTACTTACTTACTTACTTACTTACTTACTTACTTACTTACTTACTTACTTACTTACAACACCCATTACGTATGGCATTCGGAAACTGCAACCCGAGTTTAAACTCCGACATTGAAATTATAACCCGAGTTTCCAACCTATATAGTGGCGTCATCCGTAGCATTATATATAAAATGCACGATTTTGAGTGTGATCACGGCTTACGGCCATACTACCCTGAGAACGCCCGATCTCGTCCGATCTCGGAAGCTAAGCACGGTCGGGCCTGGTTAGTACTTGAATGGGAAACCGCCTGGGAATACCGGGTGCTGTAAGCTTTATTTATTTATTTATTTATTTATTTATTTATTTATTTATTTATTTATTTATTTATTTATTTATTTATTTATTTATTTATTTATTTATTTACTTACTTACTTACTTACTTACTTACTTACTTACTTACTTACTTACTTAATCTATAAGTACTTACTTTACTATGTATCTATAAAATGCATGATTTTGAGAATGATCACGGCTTACGGCCATACTACCCTGAGAACGCCCGATCTCGTCCGATCTCGGAAGCTAAGCAGGGTCGGGCCTGGTTAGTACTTGGATGGGAGACCGCCTGGGAATACCAGGTGCTGTAAGCTTTATTTATTTATTTATTTACTTACTTACTTACTTACTTACTTACTTACTTACTTATTTATTTATTTATTTATTTATTTATTTATTTATTTATTTATTTATTTACCCCCCACTTCAATTGTTAAAGCAAATTTTGACAACACCCATTACGTATGGCATTCGGAAACTGCAAGCCGAGTTTAAACTCCGACATTGAAATTATAACCCGAGTTTCCAACCTATATTGTGTGGCGTCATCCGAAGCATTGTAGTTCACGTCTTTTACCGCTAGAGAGCAGACTATGTACAGTGAATAAAGAGGCTGGCTCCCTGTGAACTCAAAGCAGCAGTTTTTCTTTGTAAAAGAAACCAAAACAACACATTGCGCTTACATGTAGGGTTTTTCCACTTTTCATGACATATACAGCAAAATGCAGGTCGTAATGGCAAATTTGTGCTACCACATAAAAAGCTGTCAATAACTTTTCATGATAACCATGTTTCCATGAAATGCCCTTTCAGGGGCGATTGTATCTATAGAATGCATGATTTTGAGAGTGCTCACGGCTTACGGCCATACTACCCTGAGAACGCCCGATCTCGTCCGATCTCGGAAGCTGAGCAGGGTCGGGCCTGGTTAGTACTTGGATGGGAGACCGCCTGGGAATACCAGGTGCTGTAAGCTTTATTTATTTATTTATTTATTTATTTATTTATTTATTTATTTATTTATTTATTTATTTATTTATTTACTTACTTACTTACTTACTTACTTACTTACTTACTTACTTACTTACTTACTTACTTACTTACTTACTTACAACACCCATTACGTATGGCATTCGGAAACTGCAACCCGAGTTTAAACTCCGACATTGAAATTATAACCCGAGTTTCCAACCTGTGGCGTCATCCGTAGCATTATATATAAAATGCATGATTTTGAGAATAATCACGGCTTACGGCCATACTACCCTGAGAACGCCCGATCTCGTCCGATCTCGGAAGCTGAGCAGGGTCGGGCCTGGTTAATACTTGGATGGGAGACCGCCTGGGAATACCAGGTGCTGTAAGCTTTATTTATTTATTTATTTATTTATTTATTTATTTATTTATTTATTTATTTATTTATTTATTTATTTACTTACTTATTTATTTATTTATTTATTTATTTATTTACTTACTTACTTACTTACTTACTTACTCATTTATTTATTTATTTATTTATTTATTTTCCCCCCACTTCAATTGTTAAAGCAAATTTTGACAACACCCATTACGTATGGCATTCGGAAACTGCAACCCGAGTTTAAACTCCGACATTGAAATTATAACCCGAGTTTCCAACCTATATAGTGGCGTCATCCGTAGCATTTGTTAGAATAATTAGTTTTGCTGAAGCGTGGTCGGCCTGGAACCGAAGGTCACATATCTTCGGTCAAGTCAACATATGTGCCTTATGAGCCTTGGGGGAGTCCTTATACTCCCTTCCTTGTCTTATCTATGAAGAGGCCCTCACTAGTTAGAAACAGAACACCTTTGTTCTTTGTTCTTTGTTAGTTTAATAGAAGTCCTTTCTCTGTTAATTGTTTTTGTCCGAGACAGTTTTTTAGTTATCCCATATTTACTCAATGTTTGTTTAAGTAGACTTCATGCAAGTTATCTCACATCTACTTAACGTTTGTTAGAGTGTTTGCACGAGAGGTATCTGATTATTTACTTATTATTATTACTATTGTGTGAAATGTAGCAAGAAAGTCTAGAGCAATGTTTTACAGAGACACGGCATCCAGGTTTAGAGATTGCAGCCTGGAACGAGGCTGCCAACCATCTAAGAACAGACTCTGCATTCCTGGGGTCACGGATCGGCCAAGGCCATGCGGCCTCGCACCACACAACAGTATTAGCTAGCTGAAACAGCGTTGCTACAGACACACTCTCCCCTCCCTTTAGTGTAGCAATGCCTCTTGTAACCAGGGCAACCCAATATAAAAAGAGGAGATGACGGTAGGGCAGGTCAGAATTAGTGGAGGACTGTGAACTGGGCCCTCTACCTAATTCTCCTCGCGAGCAAAAGAATACTGGTTGTCTTCTCCTCTTTGTTTCCAGCGTGTAAATAAATGTCTGATGGTATTTAGACTTGACATTTTATTGGTCCTTCGAGCCGGATGCCAATACACCCGAGGATTCCAGCGGGCGGCAGCGGAGATCCAGATAGACCGCGCGCGGCAGGACCTCCCTAGGTGAGGTCCTAGAATCCTTTTCAAGGGCTGGCTGTCTGCTCGTCAGCTGGGGTCCAGAGGTTGAAGGCAATCCGAAGTGCAGAGGTGAAGAGAACCAGAGGGTGAGTTTGTTTTTGTTTAAAAGTGTGGTGCGGCCGAGGGCTCGTCGTGCCCTATAAAAGTCCTAGGACAGAACGGAGAGGTCCGTTCTAAAGGTACCAAAACGGAGAGGTCCGTTGAAATAAAAGGACAGAGGTGTCCAAGAAAAGTTACAAAACGGAGATGTCCGTCTAAAGTAACAAAACGGAGAGGTCCGTTGAAATAAAAGGACAGAGGTGTCCAAGAAAAGTTACAAAACGGAGATGTCCGTCTAAAGGTAACAAAACGGAGAGGTCCGTTTAAATAAAGGGACAGAAGTGTCCGACGGAGAGGTCCGTCTCAAAAGGTCAGCGGAGTCCACGTGAAGCCGAAAATTCCGTAAAACTGTGTGAATGAGAGTGTGAATGGGAATACACATCACTAGATATAGTATTCCATATTAAAGCAGTGGGGAACACATAACGTGGTTCTGTGGACACAATAGGCAAGGATTCTCCACCAGAACCCACCAGAACGCTGGTAGAAGTGAGAATCACCACAGGATCTTTTCGTTATCCCACTGGAAACACCCGACTTTAGAAACCCCTATGGTTTTACAGTTGGGACCAAATTGATTAAAATGGGGAACTTGCAGACCAAAAATAAGATCCGAGATGCACTTAAATGTAAGGATTGGGAAATAATTGAAAGGCAGGATCCTGACCGACTTAAAAATCTTGATAAATGGGTTAAGAAATATAAATTTGAGGGTCAACTTAAAACAACCAAATTGACCGAACTTAGAGGTGCCATAAAAGAAAAGACTAAAAGAAACCCCAAAAAGATGAAGGAGGAGGGGGATGAGGATGTAGTGTTTTGGTTGAAAGTAGCAGGAGAGAGAGAGAAAGGAAAAAAAAAAAAAAAAAGAAAACTCAGAAAGCGCTGTATTGCAGGCAGGAAGATGATGAGACGGGGCCTAACAGTAGGCAGGCAAGAGAAAAACAAAATTTACAGAGTTAGAGAAGAAGGGAGAGGTCTAGAGAAAGTAGAGAAGCACGTAGAGAAAACACATGCTACAAATTCAAAACTAAAGATCATAGCGGGAGGAATACATAAATCACGCCCTCCATGCAGAAAGAGTAGTAATAGACAAACGAAAACGAAAACAAATGAAAGCTTCAAAAAACACTTTTTGGTAGACCAGGATAGTGACACTTTTTACCAAAATGCAGGCAGAGGACAGAAAGGCCAGGGAGGGCGAGCAATACCCAACAGAGAAGGCCTTAGAGGCCGAGGAAGAGGAGTTGTGCAACCTCGAATAGAATGCTGGAGTTGCGGAGAAAACGGTCACATGACACGTGACTGCACAAATTAACAAAGACAGTTATGACTAGGCCAAAGTCAAATCAAGTCAGGTTTCCATGTAATGAAGTGGGAACCTAGCTGGCAAAATTAAAAAGAAATTAGCTTAAATATACAGGAGATATTTGTGTTAAAAGGTTAAAGTAATATAAAGTAACACTGAAGTTAAAATTTGCAAAATAAATGGAAAGGAATTACAAATAGCTTCTAAAAGTAAAATAGAGAATAAATCTGACAAGTAATACGAGCAAAAAGGTGTTCTTAGTGCGTTCTATGTGTTCTTATATGTTGTGCGTCATCCTTTTGTGCTGGTGTGTGTGTGTGTGTGCGCGCAGAGGATCCTCATGAATGAGTGTGTGTATGAGTGTGAGTGAGATGTGTGTCCTATGGAAGAAATCAGTAATGGAGAATGTTCTGGAGGCTGTTGAGCAATAATAGGGAAATTGAGGAGTGGATGATGGTGTGTTTAAGTTGGTTGGAGAAACTAAGATGAGCAGTGTGTGGCAGTAGAGAAAATAAGACGTGCGTGGCAGACAGTGACTAGGATGGTGGCTTGATAGGATGAGAATAAGAGACAGCAAATGTTGTGTAGAAGACTGAAAGATGTTGAAGGTGAACATGATGGGGGAGGGCAACAGCAAAGTTGGCCTGCCCTTTGAAAAGGTGAAACTGATAAGCGTGCCTGCGCTTGCGCGTTGTCGCGGGGCTGTCCGCGTGGGCTTTTGCTATGCTCGTGTGGGCGGTGGGCCGGCATCATGGTTGTTGCAGGAAATGGCCAGCCTGTGACCAATCAACATTGATGCTGCGCCCTCCCCCTCGCACGAGGGGTGCTATGGCTGCGGGCGGGGCAGGGACAGTGTGATTTTCTCAGAGAGTGATGCTTAAGGAAGATGTGACAATATTTGCATGAAGGATAAAAGGCACTGATGAGAAAACAAAAGTATAACCAAAACGTCAAGATAGAGGATGACGTTTGCGCAGCGTTGTTTGTTTGTTTGTATTGTTTGTGAGCTGTGTCTCTGCTGTAAGTTTTTGTGTTGTCTGTGTGCTGTCAGTGTTATGTGTTAAAATTGGCTAATGTAGGTGCACAAAAGAATTTGCTAGATTGTAGTCTATATGATTTGCACCGCAAAACAAAAGCAATTTTGTGACAATAAGAAGAAAAGAAAGGCAAGCAATTTTTTGTGGGCAGGAACTGGTCCACACTGCATTAATGCCTAGCCCTGATGAAACAAAATTTGAGAGATGGAAAGAACTTGCTTTCTGGAATTGGATGAAGCAAAATTATTAAATAACAACATTTCAAAGCTAAATTTAGAAGAAATAGTCGATTGGTTGTGTCAAGACTACACAAGTTTTTACATTTGAGGATAAGAGAGTGATTGAGTTAGTTAAAGTTAAGAAACAACAAGAATTGTCTATTATATTAATTTACTGGCGGTTATTTTGTTAATTTTTATCTTTATCTTGATTGGTTTGACACCTGGAGGGAGGAAAGATTAGGATGTGGAACACGGGTTGAGACAACCAGTTACACACGCAAAACGTGTGCACTGGGACACTGAGAAGCATTTTGAAAGGTGTGTCAAAATTAAATGAAGATGAAATCATATGTAGTAATACAACGCTTTACTACATATGGATTCTCTAAATCGTTTGAGTAAATTGAGTAAAATAAAACATACTTTTTGATTTTTGTTCAAATTACTAAGATTCTTGTGATAAACGATGAGAAACTGATTGAAAAGAAACTACAAGAAACTACAACTAAGCTAGTTGTGGAAGCAGTCCAATTGCCACAAAGAGTAGCTATATGCACGTGTGCAGGGCACACACACAAGAAGCTGATTAAATTCAAGAGGTAACGAGCTTCCAGACGGAACCGCATAGCTGTGGTGCAAGAGATGCTTCAAATTTTATACACACAAGAAGCAGATTAAACTCCTGAAACGTTTTTAAAGATGTGCAGCGACAAAGTCCATAGACTGAAATTCAATCATGGACAAAAAGAGGGGCAAGAGTAGAGAATGGCATCTATAAATGACCAGAAGACAGACCTATCCTACCAAATAACCTATACCAATTGCAGCAATATTGAGCCATACGTAGTGCGTGTCACATGGCTCAAGAGGAGGGATAGTGGGGCAGGTCAGTCGTCAGCTTTATACAACATACGGATTTGATTCATATTCAAAACATTTTCAAAACAATTTTTTTTGTAGAGCTTGTTTAACATGCAATCCACAGGGTTATACTGCCTGGTCATAAAAGATGCATTCTCAAAATGGTTTGAATTGGTTTCAACAAAAACACTGAATGCCTTAACAGTGGCAAACACGTTATGCAAAGAAATAATACAGAGATATGGGATTTCGGAGATAAATTCTCATGATAATGGGGGCACTTTGTAAATCAAGTAATGAGGAGAAGAAGCACAATGTTCAATAAAGATTTAAAAATCATTGTGCACACCATCGCCGAAGTGCATGGAAGAAACTGGAAGATAATGGACAAAATGCTTAGACCTGGTCAAACTGTACATAAATATTACAAGTATTGTGGGTTTAACCCCGTATGAAAAATTGTTTGGGCGACAATATAGATTACAATGTTTTAAAACCAAGTGGGAAACTAAGGATGATTCAAATTTGGCATTTACATTCTATATTTATAATTAATATTTTAAAGGCAAAAAGAACAAAGCACGTTCTCATTAAGAGCATTGAAAATGAAACACTGGTGTTCTTCCAAAGGGGAAGGGCCACATTGAATATTGATAATTACGTCAACTGCCATTAAAATAGCAGAAAGGTCAGTTGAGGTGGTCCTTGCAAATTACAAAAGGGTAATTTCTTTTGAGGTAACGTTCAATCGGAAATAGTGACCCAAAGGGAGCCTTACCTCTTAGAGAAATGCCGGGAACAAGAAAATGGAACAATGACGCTATTGCATGTAAGGTGGCCATCTT
>NC_083745.1:12755142-12757642 GCF_033458585.1 Syngnathus typhle
TACTTACTTACTTACTTACTTACTTACTTACTTACTTACTTACTTACTTACTTACTTACTTACTTACAACACCCATTACGTATGGCATTCGGAAACTGCAACCCGAGTTTAAACTCCGACATTGAAATTATAACCCGTGTTTCCAACCTATATTGGCGTCATCCGTAGCATTATATATAAAATGCACGATTTTGAGAGTGATCACGGTTTACGGCCATACTACCCTGAGAACTCCCGATCTCGTCCGATCTCGGAAGCTAAGCAGTGTCGGCCCTGGTTAGTACTTGAATGGGAAACCGCCTGGGAATACCGGGTGCTGTAAGCTTTATTTATTTATTTATTTATTTATTTATTTATTTATTTATTTATTTATTTATTTATTTATTTATTTATTTATTTATTTATTTATTTATTTATTTATTTATTTATTTATTTACTTATTTACTTACTTACTTACTTACTTACTTACTTACTTACTTACTTACTTAATCTATAAGTACTTACTTTACTATGTATCTATAAAATGCATGATTTTGAGAATGATCACGGCTTACGGCCATACTACCCTGAGAACGCCCGATCTCGTCCGATCTCGGAAGCTAAGCAGGGTCGGGCCTGGTTAGTACTTGGATGGGAGACCGCCTGGGAATACCAGGTGCTGTAAGCTTTATTTATTTATTTACTTACTTATTTATTTATTTATTTATTTATTTATTTATTTATTTATTTATTTATTTATTTATTTATTTATTTATTTATTTACCCCCCACTTCAATTGTTAAAGCAAATTTTGACAACACCCATTACGTATGGCATTCGGAAACTGCAAGCCGAGTTTAAACTCCGACATTGAAATTATAACCCGAGTTTCCAACCTATATTGTGTGGCGTCATCCGAAGCATTGTAGTTCACGTCTTTTACCGCTAGAGAGCAGACTATGTACAGTGAATAAAGAGGCTGGCTCCCTGTGAACTCAAAGCAGCAGTTTTTCTTTGTAAAAGAAACCAAAACAACACATTGCGCTTACATGTAGGGTTTTTCCACTTTTCATGACATATACAGAAAAATGCAGGTCGTAATGGCAAATTTGTGCTACCACATAAAAAGCTGTCAATAACTTTTCATGATAACCATGTTTCCATGAAATGCCCTTTCAGGGGCGATTGTATCTATAGAATGCATGATTTTGAGAGTGCTCACGGCTTACGGCCATACTACCCTGAGAACGCCCGATCTCGTCCGATCTCGGAAGCTGAGCAGGGTCGGGCCTGGTTAGTACTTGGATGGGAGACCGCCTGGGAATACCAGGTGCTGTAAGCTTTATTTATTTATTTATTTATTTATTTATTTATTTATTTATTTATTTATTTATTTATTTATTTATTTATTTACTTACTTACTTACTTACTTACTTACTTACTTACTTACTTACTTACTTACTTACTTACTTACTTACTTACTTACTTACTTACTTACTTACTTACTTACTTACTTACTTACTTACTTACTTACTTACTTACTTACTTACTTACTTACAACACCCATTACGTATGGCATTCGGAAACTGCAACCCGAGTTTAAACTCCGACATTGAAATTATAACCCGAGTTTCCAATGTGGCGTCATCCGTAGCATTATATATAAAATGCATGATTTTGAGAATGATCACGGCTTACGGCCATACTACCCTGAGAACGCCCGATCTCGTCCGATCTCGGAAGCTGAGCAGGGTCGGGCCTGGTTAATACTTGGATGGGAGACCGCCTGGGAATACCAGGTGCTGTAAGCTTTATTTATTTATTTATTTATTTATTTATTTATTTATTTATTTATTTATTTATTTATTTATTTATTTATTTACTTATTTATTTATTTATTTATTTATTTATTTATTTACTTACTTACTTACTTACTTACTTACTCATTTATTTATTTATTTATTTATTTATTTATTTTCCCCCCACTTCAATTGTTAAAGCAAATTTTGACAACACCCATTACGTATGGCATTCGGAAACTGCAACCCGAGTTTAAACTCCGACATTGAAATTATAACCAGAGTTTCCAACCTATATAGTGGCGTCATCCGTAGCATTATATATAAAATGCACGATTTTGAGTGTGATCACGGCTTACGGCCATACTACCCTGAGAACGCCCGATCTCGTCCGATCTCGGAAGCTGGGCAGGGTCGGGCCTGGTTAATACTTGGATGGGAGACCGCCTGGGAATACCAGGTGCTGTAAGCTTTATTTATTTATTTATTTATTTATTTACTTACTTACTTACTTTCTTACTTACTTACTTACTTACTTACTTACTTACTTACTTACTTACTTACTTACAACACCCATTACGTATGGCATTCGGAAACTGCAAACCGAGTTTAAACTCCGACATTGAAATTATAACCCGTGTTTCCAACCTATATTGGCGTCATCCGTAGCATTATATATAAAATGCACGATTTTGAGCGTGATCACGGTTTACGGCCATACT
>NC_083745.1:12830142-12835142 GCF_033458585.1 Syngnathus typhle
TGAGAACGCCCGATCTCGTCCGATCTCGGAAGCTGAGCAGGGTCGGGCCTGGTTAATACTTGGATGGGAGACCGCCTGGGAATACCAGGTGCTGTAAGCTTTATTTATTTATTTATTTATTTATTTATTTATTTATTTATTTATTTATTTATTTATTTACTTACTTATTTATTTATTTATTTATTTATTTATTTATTTATTTACTTACTTACTTACTTACTTACTTACTTACTCATTTATTTATTTATTTATTTATTTATTTATTTTCCCCCCACTTCAATTGTTAAAGCAAATTTTGACAACACCCATTACGTATGGCATTCGGAAACTGCAACCCGAGTTTAAACTCCGACATTGAAATTATAACCAGAGTTTCCAACCTATATAGTGGCGTCATCCGTAGCATTATATATAAAATGCACGATTTTGAGTGTGATCACGGCTTACGGCCATACTACCCTGAGAACGCCCGATCTCGTCCGATCTCGGAAGCTAAGCACGGTCGGGCCTGGTTAGTACTTGGATGGGAGACCGCCTGGGAATACCAGGTGCTGTAAGCTTTATTTATTTATTTACTTACTTACTTACTTACTTACTTACTTACTTACTTACTTACTTACTTACTTACTTACTTACTTACTTACTTACTTACTTACTTACTTACTTACTTACTTACTTACTTACTTACTTACTTACTTACTTACTTACTTACTTACAACACCCATTACGTATGGCATTCGGAAACTGCAAACCGAGTTTAAACTCCGACATTGAAATTATAACCCGTGTTTCCAACTTATATTGGCGTCATCCGTAGCATTATATATAAAATGCACGATTTTGAGCGTGATCACGGTTTACGGCCATACTACCCTGAGAACTCCCGATCTCGTCCGATCTCGGAAGCTAAGCAGTGTCGGCCCTGGTTAGTACTTGAATGGGAAACCGCCTGGGAATACCGGGTGCTGTAAGCTTTATTTATTTATTTATTTATTTATTTATTTATTTATTTATTTATTTATTTATTTATTTATTTATTTATTTATTTATTTATTTATTTATTTACTTACTTACTTACTTACTTACTTACTTACTTACTTACTTACTTACTTACTTAATCTATAAGTACTTACTTTACTATGCATCTATAAAATGCATGATTTTGAGAATGGTTAGGCTTACGGCCATACTACCCTGAGAACGCCCGATCTCGTCCGATCTCGGAAGCTAAGCAGGGTCGGGCCTGGTTAGTACTTGGATGGGAGACCGCCTGGGAATACCAGGTGCTGTAAGCTTTATTTATTTATTTACTTACTTACTTACTTACTTACTTACTCATTTATTTATTTATTTATTTATTTATTTATTTATTTATTTATTTATTTATTTATTTATTTTCCCCCCACTTCAATTGTTAAAGCAAATTTTGACAACACCCATTACGTATGGCATTCGGAAACTGCAAGCCGAGTTTAAACTCCGACATTGAAATTATAACCCGAGTTTCCAACCTATATTGTGTGGCGTCATCCGAAGCATTGTAGTTCACGTCTTTTACCGCTAGAGAGCAGACTATGTACAGTGAATAAAGAGGCTGGCTCCCTGTGAACTCAAAGCAGCAGTTTTTCTTTGTAAAAGAAACCAAAACAACACATTGCGCTTACATGTAGGGTTTTTCCACTTTTCATGACATATACAGCAAAATGCAGGTCGTAATGGCAAATTTGTGCTACCACATAAAAAGCTGTCAATAACTTTTCATGATAACCATGTTTCCATGAAATGCCCTTTCAGGGGCGATTGTATCTATAGAATGCATGATTTTGAGAGTGCTCACGGCTTACGGCCATACTACCCTGAGAACGCCCGATCTCGTCCGATCTCGGAAGCTGAGCAGGGTCGGGCCTGGTTAGTACTTGGATGGGAGACCGCCTGGGAATACCAGGTGCTGTAAGCTTTATTTATTTATTTATTTATTTATTTATTTATTTATTTATTTATTTATTTATTTACTTACTTACTTACTTACTTACTTACTTACTTACTTACTTACTTACTTACTTACTTACTTACTTACTTACTTACTTACTTACTTACTTACTTACTTACAACACCCATTACGTATGGCATTCGGAAACTGCAACCCGAGTTTAAACTCCGACATTGAAATTATAACCCGAGTTTCCAACCTATATAGTGGCGTCATCCGTAGCATTATATATAAAATGCACGATTTTGAGCGTGATCACGGTTTACGGCCATACTACCCTGAGAACTCCCGATCTCGTCCGATCTCGGAAGCTAAGCAGTGTCGGCCCTGGTTAGTACTTGAATGGGAAACCGCCTGGGAATACCGGGTGCTGTAAGCTTTATTTATTTATTTATTTATTTATTTATTTATTTATTTATTTATTTATTTATTTATTTATTTATTTATTTATTTATTTATTTATTTACTTACTTACTTACTTACTTACTTACTTACTTACTTACTTACTTACTTACTTACTTAATCTATAAGTACTTACTTTACTATGTATCTATAAAATGCATGATTTTGAGAATGGTTAGGCTTACGGCCATACTACCCTGAGAACGCCCGATCTCGTCCGATCTCGGAAGCTAAGCAGGGTCGGGCCTGGTTAGTACTTGGATGGGAGACCGCCTGGGAATACCAGGTGCTGTAAGCTTTATTTATTTATTTACTTACTTACTTACTTACTTACTTACTTACTTACTCATTTATTTATTTATTTATTTATTTATTTATTTATTTATTTATTTATTTATTTATTTATTTATTTATTTATTTTCCCCCCACTTCAATTGTTAAAGCAAATTTTGACAACACCCATTACGTATGGCATTCGGAAACTGCAAGCCGAGTTTAAACTCCGACATTGAAATTATAACCCGAGTTTCCAACCTATATTGTGTGGCGTCATCCGAAGCATTGTAGTTCACGTCTTTTACCGCTAGAGAGCAGACTATGTACAGTGAATAAAGAGGCTGGCTCCCTGTGAACTCAAAGCAGCAGTTTTTCTTTGTAAAAGAAACCAAAACAACACATTGCGCTTACATGTAGGGTTTTTCCACTTTTCATGACATATACAGAAAAATGCAGGTCGTAATGGCAAATTTGTGCTACCACATAAAAAGCTGTCAATAACTTTTCATGATAACCATGTTTCCATGAAATGCCCTTTCAGGGGCGATTGTATCTATAGAATGCATGATTTTGAGAGTGCTCACGGCTTACGGCCATACTACCCTGAGAACGCCCGATCTCGTCCGATCTCGGAAGCTGAGCAGGGTCGGGCCTGGTTAGTACTTGGATGGGAGACCGCCTGGGAATACCAGGTGCTGTAAGCTTTATTTATTTATTTATTTATTTATTTATTTATTTATTTATTTATTTATTTATTTATTTATTTATTTATTTATTTATTTATTTACTTACTTACTTACTTACTTACTTACTTACTTACTTACTTACTTACTTACTTACTTACTTACTTACTTACTTACAACACCCATTACGTATGGCATTCGGAAACTGCAACCCGAGTTTAAACTCCGACATTGAAATTATAACCCGAGTTTCCAATCTGTGGCGTCATCCGTAGCATTATATATAAAATGCATTATTTTGAGAATGATCACGGCTTACGGCCATACTACCCTGAGAACGCCCGATCTCGTCCGATCTCGGAAGCTGAGCAGGGTCGGGCCTGGTTAATACTTGGATGGGAGACCGCCTGGGAATACCAGGTGCTGTAAGCTTTATTTATTTATTTATTTATTTATTTATTTATTTATTTATTTATTTATTTATTTATTTATTTACTTACTTATTTATTTATTTATTTATTTATTTATTTATTTATTTACTTACTTACTTACTTACTTACTTACTTACTCATTTATTTATTTATTTATTTATTTATTTATTTTCCCCCCACTTCAATTGTTAAAGCAAATTTTGACAACACCCATTACGTATGGCATTCGGAAACTGCAACCCGAGTTTAAACTCCGACATTGAAATTATAACCAGAGTTTCCAACCTATATAGTGGCGTCATCCGTAGCATTATATATAAAATGCACGATTTTGAGTGTGATCACGGCTTACGGCCATACTACCCTGAGAACGCCCGATCTCGTCCGATCTCGGAAGCTGGGCAGGGTCGGGCCTGGTTAATACTTGGATGGGAGACCGCCTGGGAATACCAGGTGCTGTAAGCTTTATTTATTTATTTATTTATTTATTTACTTACTTACTTACTTTCTTACTTACTTACTTACTTACTTACTTACTTACTTACTTACAACACCCATTACGTATGGCATTCGGAAACTGCAAACCGAGTTTAAACTCCGACATTGAAATTATAACCCGTGTTTCCAACCTATATTGGCGTCATCCGTAGCATTGTATATAAAATGCACGATTTTGAGCGTGATCACGGTTTACGGCCATACTACCCTGAGAACTCCCGATCTCGTCCGATCTCGGAAGCTAAGCAGTGTCGGCCCTGGTTAGTACTTGAATGGGAAACCGCCTGGGAATACCGGGTGCTGTAAGCTTTATTTATTTATTTATTTATTTATTTATTTATTTATTTATTTATTTATTTATTTATTTATTTATTTATTTATTTATTTATTTATTTATTTATTTATTTACTTACTTACTTACTTACTTACTTACTTACTTACTTACTTACTTAATCTATAAGTACTTACTTTACTATGTATCTATAAAATGCATGATTTTGAGAATGGTTAGGCTTACGGCCATACTACCCTGAGAACGCCCGATCTCGTCCGATCTCGGAAGCTAAGCAGGGTCGGGCCTGGTTAGTACTTGGATGGGAGACCGCCTGGGAATACCAGGTGCTGTAAGCTTTATTTATTTATTTATTTACTTACTTACTTACTTACTTACTTACTCATTCATTTATTTATTTATTTATTTATTTATTTATTTATTTATTT
>NC_083745.1:12850142-12855142 GCF_033458585.1 Syngnathus typhle
GTCATCCGTAGCATTATATATAAAATGCACGATTTTGAGTGTGATCACGGCTTACGGCCATACTACCCTGAGAACGCCCGATCTCGTCCGATCTCGGAAGCTGAGCAGGGTCGGGCCTGGTTAATACTTGGATGGGAGACCGCCTGGGAATACCAGGTGCTGTAAGCTTTATTTATTTATTTATTTATTTATTTATTTATTTATTTATTTATTTATTTATTTATTTATTTATTTATTTATTTATTTATTTATTTACTTACTTACTTACTTACTTACTTACTTACTTACTTACTTACTTACTTATTTATTTATTTATTTATTTATTTATTTATTTACTTACTTACTTACTTACTTACTTACTTACTCATTTATTTATTTATTTATTTATTTATTTATTTATTTATTTATTTATTTATTTATTTATTTATTTATTTATTTATTTATTTTCCCCCCACTTCAATTGTTAAAGCAAATTTTGACAACACCCATTACGTATGGCATTCAGAAACTGCAACCCGAGTTTAAACTCCGACATTGAAATTATAACCAGAGTTTCCAACCTATATAGTGGCGTCATCCGTAGCATTATATATAAAATGCACGATTTTGAGTGTGATCACGGCTTACGGCCATACTACCCTGAGAACGCCCGATCTCGTCCGATCTCGGAAGCTAAGCACGGTCGGGCCTGGTTAGTACTTGGATGGGAGACCGCCTGGGAATACCAGGTGCTGTAAGCTTTATTTATTTATTTATTTACTTATTTACTTACTTACTTACTTACTTACTTACTTACTTACTTACTTACTTACTTACTTACTTACTTACTTACTTACTTACTTACTTACTTACTTACTTACTTACTTACTTACTTACAACACCCATTACGTATGGCATTCGGAAACTGCAAACCGAGTTTAAACTCCGACATTGAAATTATAACCCGTGTTTCCAACCTATAGTGGCGTCATCCGTAGCATTATATATAAAATGCACGATTTTGAGAGTGATCACGGTTTACGGCCATACTACCCTGAGAACTCCTGATCTCGTCCGATCTCGGAAGCTAAGCAGGGTCGGCCCTGGTTAGTACTTGAATGGGAAACCGCCTGGGAATACCGGGTGCTGTAAGCTTTATTTATTTATTTATTTATTTACTTACTTACTTACTTACTTACTTACTTACTTACTTACTTACTTACTTACTTACTTACTTACTTACTTACTTACTTACTTACTTACTTACTTACTTAATCTATAAGTACTTACTTTACTATGTATCTATAAAATGCATGATTTTGAGAATGATCACGGCTTACGGCCATACTACCCTGAGAACGCCCGATCTCGTCCGATCCCGGAAGGTACGCAGGGTCGGGCCTGGTTAGTACTTGGATGGGAGACCGCCTGGGAATACCAGGTGCTGTAAGCTTTATTTATTTATTTACTTACTTACTTACTTACTTACTTACTTACTTACTTACTTACTTACTTACTTACTTACTCATTTATTTATTTATTTATTTATTTATTTATTTATTTATTTATTTATTTATTTATTTATTTATTTATTTATTTATTTATTTATTTATTTATTTATTTATTTATTTATTTTCCCCCCACTTCAATTGTTAAAGCAAATTTTGACAACACCCATTACGTATGGCATTCGGAAACTGCAAGCCGAGTTTAAACTCCGACATTGAAATTATAACCCGAGTTTCCAACCTATATTGTGTGGCGTCATCCGAAGCATTGTAGTTCACGTCTTTTACCGCTAGAGAGCAGACTATGTACAGTGAATAAAGAGGCTGGCTCCCTGTGAACTCAAAGCAGCAGTTTTTCTTTGTAAAAGAAACCAAAACAACACATTGCGCTTACATGTAGGGTTTTTCCACTTTTCATGACATATACAGCAAAATGCAGGTCGTAATGGCAAATTTGTGCTACCACATAAAAAGCTGTCAATAACTTTTCATGATAACCATGTTTCCATGAAACGCCCTTTCAGGGGCGATTGTATCTATAGAATGCATGATTTTGAGAGTGATCACGGCTTACGGCCATACTACCCTGAGAACGCCCGATCTCGTCCGATCTCGGAAGCTGAGCAGGGTCGGGCCTGGTTAGTACTTGGATGGGAGACCGCCTGGGAATACCAGGTGCTGTAAGCTTTATTTACTTATTTACTTATTTACTTATTTATTTATTTATTTATTTATTTATTTATTTATTTATTTATTTACTTACTTACTTACTTACTTACTTACTTACTTACTTACTTACTTACAACACCCATTACGTATGGCATTCGGAAACTGCAACCCGAGTTTAAACTCCGACATTGAAATTATAACCCGAGTTTCCAACCTATGTGGCGTCATCCGTAGCATTATATATAAAATGCATGATTTTGAGAATGATCACGGCTTACGGCCATACTACCCTGAGAACGCCCGATCTTGTCCGATCTCGTAAACTAAGCAGGGTCGGGCCTGGTTAATACTTGGATGGGAGACCGCCTGGGAATAACAGGTGCTGTAAGCTTTATTTATTTATTTATTTATTTATTTATTTATTTATTTATTTATTTATTTATTTATTTATTTATTTATTTATTTATTTATTTATTTATTTATTTATTTATTTACTTACTTACTTACTTACTTACAACACCCATTACGTATGGCATTCGGAAACTGCAACCCGAGTTTAAACTCCGACATTGAAATTATAACCCGAGTTTCCAACCTAGTGGCGTCATCCGTAGCATTATATATAAAATGCACGATTTTGAGTGTGATCACGGCTTACGGCCATACTACCCTGAGAACGCCCGATCTCGTCCGATCTCGGAAGCTAAGCAAGGTCGGGCCTGGTTAGTACTTGGATGGGAGACCGCCTGGGAATACCAGGTGCTGTAAGCTTTATTTATTTATTTATTTATTTATTTATTTATTTATTTATTTATTTATTTATTTATTTATTTATTTATTTATTTATTTACTTACTTACTTACTTACTTACTTACTTACTTACTTACTTACTTACTTACTTACTTACTTACTTACTTACTTACTTACAACACCCATTACGTATGGCATTCGGAAACTGCAACCCGAGTTTAAACTCCGACATTGAAATTATAACCCGAGTTTCCAACCCGTGGCGTCATCCGTAGCATTATATATAAAATGCACGATTTTGATATGATCACGGCTTACGGCCATACTACCCTGAGAACGCCCGATCTCGTCCGATCTCGGAAGCTAAGCAGGGTCGGGCCTGGTTAGTACTTGGATGGGAGACCGCCTGGGAATACCAGGTGCTGTAAGCTTTATTTATTTATTTACTTACTTACTTACTTACTTACTTACTTACTCATTTACTCATTTATTTATTTATTTATTTATTTATTTATTTATTTATTTTCCCCCCACTTCAATTGTTAAAGCAAATTTTGACAACACCCATTACGTATGGCATTCGGAAACTGCAAACCGAGTTTAAATTCCGACATTGAAATTATAACCCGAGTTTCCAACCTATATTGTGTGGCGTCATCCGAAGCATTGTAGTTCACGTCTTTTACCGCTAGAGAGCAGACTATGTACAGTGAATAAAGAGGCTGGCTCCCTGTGAACTCAAAGCAGCAGTTTTTCTTTGTAAAAGAAACCAAAACAACACATTGCGCTTACATGTAGGGTTTTTCCAATTTTCATGACATATACAGCAAAATGCAGGTCGTAATGGCAAATTTGTGCTACCACATAAAAAGCTGTCAATAACTTTTCATGATAACCATGTTTCCATGAAACGCCCTTTCAGGGGCGATTGTATCTATAGAATGCATGATTTTGAGTGATCACGGCTTACGGCCATACTACCCTGAGAACGCCCGATCTCGTCCGATCTCGGAAGCTGAGCAGGGTCGGGCCTGGTTAGTACTTGGATGGGAGACCGCCTGGGAATACCAGGTGCTGTAAGCTTTATTTATTTATTTATTTATTTATTTATTTATTTATTTATTTATTTACTTACTTACTTACTTACTTACTTACTTACTTACTTACTTACTTACTTACTTACTTACTTACTTACTTACTTACTTACTTACTCATTTATTTATTTATTTATTTATTTATTTATTTTCCCCCCACTTCAATTGTTAAAGCAAATTTTGACAACACCCATTACGTATGGCATTCGGAAACTGCAAGCCGAGTTTAAACTCCGACATTGAAATTATAACCCGAGTTTCCAACCTATATTGTGTGGCGTCATCCGAAGCATTGTAGTTCACGTCTTTTACCGCTAGAGAGCAGACTATGTACAGTGAATAAAGAGGCTGGCTCCCTGTGAACTCAAAGCAGCAGTTTTTCTTTGTAAAAGAAACCAGAACAACACATTGCGCTTACATGTAGGGTTTTTCCAATTTTCATGACATATACAGCAAAATGCAGGTCGTAATGGCAAATTTGTGCTACCACATAAAAAGCTGTCAATAACTTTTCATGATAACCATGTTTCCATGAAACGCCCTTTCAGGGTCGATTGTATCTATAGAATGCATGATTTTGAGAATGATCACGTTTTACGGCCATACTACCCTGAGAACGCCCGATCTCGTCCGATCTCGTAAGCTAAGCAGGGTCGGGCCTGGTTAGTACTTGGATGGGAGACCGCCTGGGAATACCAGGTGCTGTAAGCTTTATTTATTTATTTATTTATTTATTTATTTATTTATTTATTTATTTATTTATTTATTTATTTATTTATTTATTTACTTACTTATTTATTTATTTATTTATTTACTTACTTACTTACTTACTTACTTACTTACTTACTCATTTATTTATTTATTTATTTATTTATTTATTTATTTTCCCCCCACTTCAATTGTTAAAGCAAATTTTGACAACACCCATTACGTATGGCATTCGGAAACTGCAACCCGAGTTTAAACTCCGACATTGAAATTATAACCAGAGTTTCCAACC